>NC_133367.1:50908845-50954795 GCF_049309525.1 Garra rufa | reverse complement strand
GATAGATAGATAGATAAAGGTTTGAAGATAGATAAATAGATAGATAGATAGATAGATAGATAGATAGATAAAGGTTTGAAGATAGATAGATAGATAGATAGATAGATAGATAGATAGATAGATAGATAGATAGATAGATAGATAGATAGATAGATAATGTTTGAAGATAGATAGATAGATAGATAGATAGATAGATAGATAGATAGATAGATAGATAGATAAAGGTTTGAAGATAGATAGATAGATAGATAGATAGATAGATAGATAGATAGATAGATAGATAAAGGTTTGAAGATAGATAGATAGATAGATAGATAGATATAGATAGATAGATAGATAGATAGATAGATAGATAGATAGATAGATAGATAGATAGATAGATAGATAAATGTTTGAAGATAGATAGATAGATAGATAGATAGATAGATAGATAGATAGATAGATAGATAGATAGATAGATAGATAGATAAAGGTTTGAAGATAGATAGATAGATAGATAGATAGATAGATAGATAGATAGATAAGGTTTGAAGATAGATAGATAGATAGATAGATAGATAGATAGATAGATAGATAGATAGATAGATAGATAGATAGATAGATAGATAGATAGATAGATTAGTTATTAGTTAGAAAGAACATAGATAAGGATAAAGATAGAAAATAGATAAGGTTTGAAGATAGATAGATAGATAGATAGATAGATAGATAGATAGATAGATAGATAGATAGATAGATAGATAGATAGATAGATAGATAGATAGATAGATAAGGTTTGAAGATAGATAGATAGATAGATAGATAGATAGATAGATAGATAGATAGATAGATAGATAGATAGATAGATAGATAGATAGATAGATAGATAGATAGATAAAGGTTTGAAGATAGATAGATAGATAGATAGATAGATAGATAGATAGATAGATAGATAGATAGATAAGGTTTGAAGATAGATAGATAGATAGATAAAGGTTTGAAGATAGATAAATAGATAGATAGATAGATAGATAGATAGATAGATAGATAGATAGATAGATAGATAGATAGATAGATAGATAGATAGATAGATAGATTGATCGATAGATAGATAGATAGATAGATAGATAGATAGATAGATAGATAGATAGATAGATAGATAGATAAAGGTTTGAATAGATAGATAGATAGATAGATAGATAGATAGATAGATAGATAAGGTTTGAAGATAGATAGATAGATAGATAGATAGATAGATAGATAGATAGATAGATAGATAGATAGATAGATAGATAGATAGATAGATTAGTTATTAGTTAGAAAGAACATAGATAAGGATAAAGATAGAACATAGATAAGGTTTGAAGATAGATAGATAGATAGATAGATAGATAGATAGATAGATAGATAGATAGATAGATAGATAGATAGATAGATAGATAGATAGATAGATAGATAGATAGATAGATAAGGTTTGAAGATAGATAGATAGATAGATAGATAGATAGATAGATAGATAGATAGATAGATAGATAGATAGATAGATAGATAGATAGATAAGGTTTGAAGATAGATAGATAGATAGATAGATAGATAGATAGATAGATAGATAGATAGATAGATAGATAGATGGATAAAGGTTTGAAGATAGATAGATAGATAGATAGATAGATAGATAGATAGATAGATAGATAGATAGATAAGGTTTGAAGATAGATAGATAGATAGATAGATAGATAGATAGATAGATAGATAGATAGATAGATAAAGGTTTGAAGATAGATAGATAGATAGATAGATAGATAGATAGATAGATAGATAGATAGATAGATAGATAGATAGATAGATAGATAAAGGTTTGAAGATAGATAGATAGATAGATAGATAGATAGATAGATAGATAGATAAATGTTTGAAGATAGATAGATAGATAGATAGATAGATAGATAGATAGATAGATAGATAGATAGATAGATAGATAGATAGATAAAGGTTTGAAGAAAGATAGATAGATAGATAGATAGATAGATAGATAGATAGATAGATAGATAGATAGATAAGGTTTGAAGATAGATAGATAGATAGATAGATAGATAGATAGATAGATAGATAGATAGATAGATAGATAGATAGATAGATAGATAGATAAAGGTTTGAAGATAGATAGATAGATAGATAGATAGATAGATAGATAGATAGATAGATAGATAGATAGATAGATAGATAGATAGATAGATAGATAAGGTTTGAAGATAGATAGATAGATAGATAAAGGTTTGAAGATAGATAAATAGATAGATAGATAGATAGATAGATAGATAGATAGATAGATAGATAGATAGATAGATAGATAGATAGATAGATAGATAGATAGATTGATAGATAGATAGATAGATAGATAGATAGATAGATAGATAGATAGATAGATAGATAAAGGTTTGAAGATAGATAGATAGATAGATAGATAGATAGATAGATAGATAGATAGATAGATAGATAGATAGATAAGGTTTGAAGATAGATAGATAGATAGATAGATAGATAGATAGATAGATAGATAGATAGATAGATAGATAGATAGATAGATTAGTTATTAGTTAGAAAGAACATAGATAAGGATAAAGATAGAACATAGATAAGGTTTGAAGATAGATAGATAGATAGATAGATAGATAGATAGATAGATAGATAGATAGATAGATAGATAGATAGATAGATAGATAGATAGATAGATAGATAGATAAGGTTTGAAGATAGATAGATAGATAGATAGATAGATAGATAGATAGATAGATAGATAGATAGATAGATAGATAGATAGATAAGGTTTGAAGATAGATAGATAGATAGATAGATAGATAGATAGATAGATAGATAGATAGATAGATAGATAGATAGATAGATAGATAGATAGATAGATAGATAGATAGATAAAGGTTTGAAGATAGATAGATAGATAGATAGATAGATAGATAGATAGATAGATAGATAGATAGATAGATAGATAGATAAGGTTTGAAGATAGATAGATAGATAGATAGATAGATAGATAGATAGATAGATAGATAGATAGATAGATAGATAGATAGATAGATAGATAGATAGATAGATAAAGGTTTGAAGATAGATAGATAGATAGATAGATAGATAGATAGATAGATAGATAAAGGTTTGAAGATAGATAGATAGATAGATAGATAGATAGATAAATGTTTGAAGATAGATAGATAGATAGATAGATAGATAGATAGATAGATAGATAGATAGATAGATAAAGGTTTGAAGAAAGATAGATAGATAGATAGATAGATAGATAGATAGATAGATAGATAGATAGATAGATAGATAGATAGATAGATAGATAGATAGATAGATAGATAGATAAGGTTTGAAGATAGATAGATAGATAGATAGATAGATAGATAGATAGATAGATAGATAGATAGATAGATAGATAGATAGATAGATAGATAGATAGATAGATAGATTAGTTATTAGTTAGAAAGAACATAGATAAGGATAAAGATAGAACATAGATAAGGTTTGAAGATAGATAGATAGATAGATAGATAGATAGATAGATAGATAGATAGATAGATAGATAGATAGATAGATAGATAGATAGATAGATAGATAGATAGATAGATAGATAGATAGATAAGGTTTGAAGATAGATAGATAGATAGATAGATAGATAGATAGATAGATAGATAGATAGATAGATAGATAGATAGATAGATAGATAGATAGATAGATAAGGTTTGAAGATAGATAGATAGATAGATAGATAGATAGATGATAGATAGATAAGGTTTGAAGATAGATAGATAGATAGATAGATAGATAGATAGATAGATAGATAGATAGATAGATAGATAGATAGATAGATAGATAGATAGATAGATAGATAGGGTTTGAAGATGATAGATAGATAGATAGATATATAGATAGATAGATAGATATATAGATAGATAGATAGATAGATAGATAGATAGATAGATAGATAGATAGATAGATAGATAGATAGATAGATAAGGTTTGAAGATAGATAGATAGATAGATAGATAGATAGATAGATAGATAGATAGATAGATGATAGATAGATAAGGTTTGAAGATAGATAGATAGATAGATAGATAGATAGATAGATAGATAGATAGATAGATAGATAGATAGATAGATAGATAGATAGGGTTTGAAGATGATAGATAGATAGATAGATATATAGATAGATAGATAGATAGATAAATAGATAGATAGATAGATAGATAGATAGATAGATAGATAGCTTAAAGCTTAATTGAGTATCAATGGCTTCTAGCAGTTTACATTAAACATAGTTCAAACAGACCTATGGGACCTTTTTATGATTTTTAATATTAATTTTTAAGAAAACCATAACTCAAACCAGTCTGAAAAGATATAGCACACTAAGTCTGAACAGTATGAAGATCTGACCCGAGTTAGGAGTATGTAGCTTGAACGGTCTAGGAGGAGTAGGAGTCCAAAATTTTTTCGGCCAGAAAAATAAGAAGAAGAAGAAGAAGAAGAAGAATACGTTTAAATAGGATTTCAGTAAGTTGGCTTTCTCAAGCCAACTTAATAATAATAAGTTTAAATAGGATTTCAGTAAGTTGGCTTTCCCAAGCCAACTTAATAATTAAAGCTGCAAGCAGCGATGAACGGGCCCTCGCACACGGGCTCACCGCCGACCGGTGGCTTTTTGAACACAGCTAATGGTGGGCAGTATGCTTTTAATCCAGAAAAATAGGAAAAATTATGTCAAAGTCACTTAAATGTGCCAAATTTCCTGCTGCCAGCTGGTGGCGCTATGCCTATAACTGATTATTGGCATGTAGATGTGTTCAGGTTGGCACTTTCATCAAACATATGAAGTTTGGTGCAGATTGACCTTGGTATGTTTGAGTTAGTGAAAGATATGATATATCCTGCTGCCAACAGGTGGCACTATGATAATATCTGAATATTGGCATTTAGGTGTCTTCAGGCCAGGACTCTTACAAAACCTGTGAAGTTTGAGGCAGATCGGACATTTTATGGCTGAGTTATAACAACTTCTATGTCCATGGCGAAACATCAAATTTTGTGACGCCGCCACGGACACGCCCTTTAACGAAAACTCAAGATCTTCACAATTTAACATCTCTAAGGCCTCTAGATCAGACTGAGCAAATATAAAGTTGATATCATTAAATCTCTAGGAGGAGTTTGCTACAAGTCATTTCCTGTTGCCAACAGGTGGCGCTGTGATTATAATAGAATATTTGCCTTCAGATTGGTTCAGGCCAGGACTCTTATCGAATATGTGAAGTTTGAGGCAAATCGGACATTTTATGGCTGAGTTATAGCAAGTTTTATATCCATAGCGAGACCTCGAAATTTGTCAGGCCGCCACGGACACGCCCTTCAACGAAAACTCAAGATCTTCGCAATTAAACATCACTAAAGCCTTTATATTAGACTGACCGATTTTGGTGTTGATCTGTATAAATCTCTAGGAGGAGTTTGTTGCAGAGTACAGCATGACACTTCCTGTTTCCAGCAGGTGGCGCTATGACTATAACTGAATATGGGCATGTAGATGTCATCATGTCAGGAGTGTTATCACACATGTGAAGTTTGGGGCAGATCGGACATTTTATGCCTGAGTTATAGCAACTTCCTTTTTCATGGCGAAGCATCGAAATTTGCCAGGCCGCCACGGACACGCCCTCCGATGAAAACTCTAGATCTTCGCAATTTAACGTCACAAAGGGCTTTAGATTAGACTCAGCAAATTTGGCGTTGATCCGAATAAATCTCTAGGAGTAGTTCGTTCAAGTATGACGCCTGAAAATGGCAAAAATGACACAAAATTTGCTGAGAAAATTAAAAATAACCGACTTCCTGTTGGGTGTCAAATTTTGCTCCAAGAGGCTTTTTTGTAGGTATTGGTGAGTTACATGTGTGTACCGATTTTCGTGCATGTACGTGAATCACAACTGAAAGCGCACACCGCGGAACGTGTAAAGGTGGCGCTATCGAGCCATTTTGCCACACCCATCTCTGAACCCCATATCAGACGTACATTTTCGCCAGGTTTGATGTGTGTGCAAAGTTTCATGAGTTTTCGGGTGTGTTTAGGCCCTCAAAAATGCGATTCATTCCGGAGAAGAAGAATAATAATAAGAAACGGAGCAGATCCAATAGGGTCCTCACACCATCGGTGCTCGGGCCCTAATAAACGGAGCAGATTCAATAGGGTCCTCACACCATTGGTGCTCGGGCCCTAATAATAATAAGTTTAAATAGAATATCAGTAAGTTGGCTTTCCCAAGCCAACTTAATAAGTTTAAATAGGATTTCAGTAAGTTGGCTTTCCCAAGCCAACTTAATAAGTTTAAATAGGATTTCAGTAAGTTGGCTTTCCCAAGCCAACTTAATAAAATAAACACAGTTCCAACTGCACAACCAAAGGGAACATTAATCACTATAATGGTAGGTAAAAAACAAACAAACAAACAACATTTTATGAAAATCAACATCAATTTATAAAGTCAGATTCTGTGATGTTCTTTCAAATATTTCAGTTGTATTGAAACAACATTCAAGATGACTTTGAGAAATAAGTGAATGTAACTTGTGAAAAATAACTGCAGATTAACTATTGACCCACCTCAAAAACTTTTTATTTTCCTCTTCTTTTTTTTATTTTGCAAATTAGCAACATAGTGCACTGCTGCCTCTCACTGGTTTATTAATGCTATTGG
The DNA here is from genome assembly GCF_049309525.1 of Garra rufa. Classification (NCBI taxonomy): domain Eukaryota; kingdom Metazoa; phylum Chordata; class Actinopteri; order Cypriniformes; family Cyprinidae; genus Garra; species Garra rufa. Next base: position 50,948,046 of record NC_133367.1, on the reverse strand, counting down.
TTCCTTTGTGGCTACTTGAATATTTTAAGTAAGCGTCACTCAAAGCAGTAAGTAAATTGTTTTACTAGCATTGAAAGTAGCTGTAACTTAATACAACCTAGTAAGTATAGCAACTAAGTAAAGATAACTAATTATATCTAAGTAAGGTAAACGTCTAGGTTACGTATGTAACCCCTGTTCCCTGAGGACAGGGAACGAGACGCTGCGTCCTGGCGGACACTATGGGAACTGCCTTCAGCATGACCGGTTCTGAAACAAGCTATAGAACAACGACAGTGAACTTGACACTGGCCGGCGCCAGCCCGTGACGTCATCAACAGGCGCCTGCTAGTATAAAAGCAGGTGCCTGAGAGCACAACACCATCTTTTTGTCGGACGGAGGTCTGTGCAGGGCCCGAGGCATGGCCCCGAGACTTTCCCAAGCCAACTTAATAATTAAAGCTGCAAGCAGCGATGAACGGGCCCTCGCACACGGGCTCACCGCCGACCGGTGGCTTTTTGAACACAGCTAATGGTGGGCAGTATGCTTTTAATCCAGAAAAATAGGAAAAATTATGTCAAAGTCACTTAAATGTGCCAAATTTCCTGCTGCCAGCTGGTGGCGCTATGCCTATAACTGATTATTGGCATGTAGATGTGTTCAGGTTGGCACTTTCATCAAACATATGAAGTTTGGTGCAGATTGACCTTGGTATGTTTGAGTTAGTGAAAGATATGATATATCCTGCTGCCAACAGGTGGCACTATGATAATATCTGAATATTGGCATTTAGGTGTCTTCAGGCCAGGACTCTTACAAAACCTGTGAAGTTTGAGGCAGATCGGACATTTTATGGCTGAGTTATAACAACTTCTATGTCCATGGCGAAACATCAAATTTTGTGACGCCGCCACGGACACGCCCTTTAACGAAAACTCAAGATCTTCACAATTTAACATCTCTAAGGCCTCTAGATCAGACTGAGCAAATATAAAGTTGATATCATTAAATCTCTAGGAGGAGTTTGCTACAAGTCATTTCCTGTTGCCAACAGGTGGCACTGTGATTATAATAGAATATTTGCCTTCAGATTGGTTCAGGCCAGGACTCTTATCGAATATGTGAAGTTTGAGGCAAATCGGACATTTTATGGCTGAGTTATAGCAAGTTTTATATCCATAGCGAGACCTCGAAATTTGTCAGGCCGCCACGGACACGCCCTTCAACGAAAACTCAAGATCTTCGCAATTAAACATCACTAAAGCCTTTATATTAGACTGACCGATTTTGGTGTTGATCTGTATAAATCTCTAGGAGGATTGGATCTAGGATTGAAACAACATTCAAGATGACTTTGAGAAATAAGTGAATGTAACTTGTGAAAAATAACTGCAGATTAACTATTGACCCACCTCAAAAACTTTTTATTTTCCTCTTCTTTTTTTTATTTTGCAAATTAGCAACATAGTGCACTGCTGCCTCTCACTGGTTTATTAATGCTATTGGTTCCTTTGTGGATACTTGAATATTTTAAGTAAGCGTCACTCAAAGCAGTAAGTAAATTGTTTTACTAGCATTGAAAGTAGCTGTAACTTAATACAACCTAGTAAGTATAGCAACTAAGTAAAGATAACTAATTATATCTAAGTAAGGTAAACGTCTAGGTTACGTATGTAACCCCTGTTCCCTGAGGACAGGGAACGAGACGCTGCGTCCTGGCGGACACTATGGGAACTGCCTTCAGCATGACCGGTTCTGAAACAAGCTATAGAACAACGACAGTGAACTTGACACTGGCCGGCGCCAGCCCGTGACGTCATCAACAGGTGCCTGAGAGCACAACACCATCTTTTTGTCGGACGGAGGTCTGTGCAGGGCCCGAGGCATGGCCCCGAGACGCAGCGTCTCGTTCCCTGTCCTCAGGGAACAGGGGTTACATACGTAACCTAGACGTTCCCTTCCGGAGGGAACTCTACGCTGCGTCCTGGCGGACACTATGGGAACGTTTATACCAACGCTGCCATGCCGAGGGATAAGTGATCAAACTGACTGAACGAGGAGTCAAGAAGGAAAATCACCCCTGCTTCAGCGAGAGTCGCTGGGGCCCAGTGACCTGCCACGGCTAGCTCGGCTACCTGTGCACGTAACTCTCAAGCGTGGAGGCCTAGAGGAAGCCTACTACACTTAGCTCTCTAAGTGATGGAGCTCATAAACGCCCTGACCATAATGGGCGGAGTTTAGGGAATGGAGGTCTCAGCAGAGCGAATGTCTGCTCTAGGGACCTGGCAACATTCAGTGCTAACAGGTATAGGTGCTATACTCGACACTGGGGGTATTCAGTGAGGCTGAATAGCCTGTGCAACAAAAACTACCCGAGTGGAGCTTCTGCTCAGAGGGAATCTTCAGAGTGGAGGTCTCATGACCTAACTACACTTGACACTGACGATGGACTGTGAGGCTGAATAGCCTGTGCAGCAGGCCTGTCTAAGTGGAGATTTTCTGAGGAGTGGAGGCTTCGACGAAAGGAAGCCTGGCAACACTCTGCGCCTTCCAGAGAGCAACTCTAAGAATGGAGGTGCCGTGACACCTCTACACTCAAAACCTGGAGGTAGTCAGTGAGGCTGAGTAGCCTGTGCAGCAGAACTACCTACAAGGAGTTCAGAGGAGTGACTGCTTCAAAGGAAGCCAAAAAAGCACTCTGTGTCTTGCAAAGAAAAACTCTAAGAGTGGGGGTCTCGTGACCCATCTACACTTCAACACTGAGGGTAGCCAGTGAGGCTGAATAGCCTGTACAGCAGAACTACCTGAGTGGAGTCGACGAAGCCACTTTGGTAAGAAGAAGCCTGGTACCACTCTGCACCCAGCAGAGGACGACTCTAAGGATGGAGGTCTGTGACCTATCTACACCCAATACTAGAGGTAGTCCACGAGGCTGAATAGCCTGTGCAGTCGGACTGCCTACTTCTAGTGAATCTCTGGAGGTAACGAAGGACTCTGGGTGAGTCTAGAGAGTGGAGGCTTCTGAGAAGAAGCCTAACAACACTTCATAGAAGGAAGACTCTAAGAGTGGAGGTCTGATGACCTAACTACACTTCAACACTGATGGTAATCAGCGAGGCTGAGTAGCCTATGCGACAGTACCTAAGTGGAGTCTGGTGGCAATGTTCTGCGAGCAGAAGGCTTTCAAGAGAGGAAGCCTAACACACTTCCGTGCTTAGCAAAGAAGAACTCTGAGAGTGGAGGTCTCATGACCTATCTGCACTCTAACCCTGAAGGTAATCCGCAAAGCTGAATAGCCTGTATGACAGAATTACCTTCGTGGAGCTCTTCTGGAGAGTGGAGGCCGGGAGAGGCGTCAACACTCAATCCTGCTAGCAGTGCTATCTGGATTGGAGTTGGAAAAACTAAAAAGGTTTTGTACGAAACCAACTCAAGAAATGGGAACGGAGGTTTACCTGCGTGGCCCACACCGTAAAGGATTTAGAAAAGGACCCGCCAGTCGGGGAAGACCTTTACCACCAGTGTGGATTTGAGAAAAATGAGTAAACGCATTTACCACTCATGTGGATTTTAAGGAGTGCTCAAGGACTTGCGTGAGTAAACACCACAAATGTGGTTTTAAGTAGGTGCCCAGAGCATAGCGAGAGGATCACCAGACTGCAGTCTCTAGGCGATAGCAAAGCCTGAAAGCGGAGCTTCTGGAGAGGGGAGGCTTCAGCAGAAAGACTCTCTAAAGCGAGAGGAGGCCTACGACGCTCTCCTTAGGGAAACTCTTCAGAGTGGAGGCCTCAAAGTGAAACGCTCTAAGCGAGGGGAGGCCTGACTACACTGGACGCTCAAGAAATGGCAAATACTCACAGTAGAGCAAATAATGAAAAATAGCATTTATCACCTAGCTCTGTGTAGTGGAGGCTCAGAGACTGCATCTCTAGAGAGAGAAGCCTGCAACACTAGTTTTTTGGTGAGTGGAAGACAGCACTCCCCCCCAAAAAAGTCAGCGAGGCACCCATGGGCCTGCTAGCTGCTATAACTATGAGAGTGAAGGTCTCAGTACTGTGGCTGTGACAGAGAGGAGACCTATTACACTGTGCTTATCAAAGGAGTTGAAAAAACTTAAGGGTTTTGGAACCAACTCGAAAATGGGCACAGAGGATTTCCCTGCGTGGTCCAACCGTAAAGGATTTGAAAAAGGACCCTGCCTTTACGGGAGGGAACCTTACCATAAGTATGGATTTTAGTGAAGTGCCTAAGTAGTGCACTTACCACTCACGTGGATTTTAGGGAATGCTCAAAACAACTTGCGTGAGTAATCACCACTAACGTGGATTTGAGGAGGTGCTCTAAGCGTTTCGCGAGGAAGACACCTGTATTATTCCCGGGCGATAGCAGAACCCGGAAGCGGAGCTTTCAGAGAGGGAGGCTTTAATGGTTACAGGCTCTCTCGAGCGCAACAAAGCCTGACGACGCTCAGCTGAGGAAGCTCTATCGAGTGGAGGCCTTGGTATGCACACCCTCTCGAGGAAGGGAGGCCTAACTACACTCAACGCTTGTAGTGACAGGTCCACGAAAAGGGCTCATATACAGAAAAGTAGAGCTGCAATATTGTGTTTCGGCCTGTATTTCTGGAGAGTGGAGGCTTAACAGAAATACCTCACACAGAGGGAGCCTGGCGACACTCAAACCAATAAAAGCTCTCATGAATGGAGGTCTAAGAATGACCTGGCTACATTCAACGCTAAGAAGTATTATCTTTATATGTCTCTCTTTACAGAGGACTTCACAGAGAGGAGGCCTTCTAGGAAAGGCCTGCTACTCTCAATTCTGGCGGATTGGGTTTAGTCACAATACCAGAAAATAATTTAGCGAGGCCCAGAATGGGGCCTAACAGCCAAATATATAAGATTTCTACTTAAAAGCGGGGCTTTTTAAAGAGAGCGGAGGCTTCAGTAAAACATCTCTCTCTCAGAGAGGGAGCCTTGACGACGCTCTGTTCACCCTAACACACAAACTCCTAGGAGTGGAGGTCTCACATGTGTGTATATGAAAATACACAGGGAAGGTACCTGACTACACTCATGCAAAAAGAGTATTACTCTTAGCAGGGTTTGAGCGAGCGGAGGCTTCAGCAGAGCGATCTTTCGCTTGAAGCAGCTTAACAACGCTCAAGAGGGTTTTTTATTACATATTCTTGTACGTATATGTATGTTGGATCATGTCTATACCAAGCTTACTCTAGCGGAGGTTTCAAACCTGGCAACGCTTAACCCAAGAGGGGATTTCTACGAGTGGAGGTCTCTACACACTGTTTTCTTTTATAAAACGAGGGGAGACCTGGCTACACTCAGCACTTGGTGGCAGTAGAACTCAAGAGGAGCTCGAAAACTGCAATAACAATCACCCAAGCGGAGCTGGTAGACAAAAGAAAACATACACATACATATTTGAATATTTTATTAAAAGTGTCTTTACTGTTCACATACCGGGCCATCAGATTGAGTATCAATCTCATCATCGGCCCAGCCCCAGAGTCTTTGGCGAGGGGGAAAAAGAAGGGGCAGGTAGCCGAACGGACGTGAGGGGAACCGGAGAGGAGACTCTAGGTGCCCGATCCAGGCCTGTCGCCACGCCGGCGCTGGATCGTCTCCCTTAGATCCCCTCTCCTATGCCGCACATCACGCCTCCTCTGGGACCGACTCCTCCCGGGGGGAGGGCCCCGAGTGGCCACACTGGCGACCTGGCCTCGTCTCTGGCCCTTGGACCAGGACGGGCCTGGTTTTCCCCGGTGTTCAGGTGGGGGCGTGGACCGGCGTGGAATACATGACTTGAAAGCCGCCGAGCGCGCCTTCGCCTCTCTGAATCTCTCGACCACCGCCTCGACGGATGTGCCGAACAACTCAGATGGCGAAACCGGCGCATCGAGGAGAAAGCGTTTCTCTTTCTCCCCGATGTCCGCCAGGTTCACCCACAGATGTCTCTCTGTGGCCACCATAGCCGACATGGACCTGCCCACCGCGGTCGCTGTCTGCTTGGTGGCCCTCAGAGAGAGGTCTGTGGTGCGGCGCAGCTCAGCCACCTCCTCCGGGGAAAGCCCCAGACCACGGTCCAGATCTTTCAGCAGATCAGCCTGGTATGCCTGCAACACTGCCACCGTGTGCAGAGCAGCACCAGCCTGACCCGCTGCCGCATATGCCCTGCCATTCAGCCGAGATGTTTCTTTCAACGGCTTAGAAGGCAGGGTCGGAGCCTTCAGGGTCGATGTCCCTCCCGCTGAGAGATAGTTCGCAAACATCTGCTCAATGGGGGGCATCGAAGCATATCCACGCTCCAGCATTCCCTCGACATCAGCATAGTTCACATGCTGATGCCTGTGAATGCGGGCTGAATATGGCCTGTCCCATGCCCTCTTGATCTCTTTATGCAGATCAGGAAGGAATGGGAGGCTCACGGGAGTTGGTTTGTCATAGCCGGGAAGAAACCGCTCGTCCAGTCTACCCAGGGCGACCTCTTCCCTAGCGGGCTTCCACTGAAGGTCTAAACGGGTAGCCGCGCGGTCCATGACAGACATCAACTCCTCATATGCGGGGCAGGGAGGCTGTATGGACTCAGAGAGCTCATCTTGTTCCATCTTAGCCTCCTGCTCGCCCTGGCTTGAAGCCAAAAGAGCACTCGCTGCAGGATCGGAAGATGTGAGAGACAACACATCTTCCGCTAGCAGCGCGTCCTCGTCTCTGGCTGACGGGCGCGAGAGACTAACCCCTCTCTCAAACTCATCAGCCAGCTCCACCTGTGATCCCCACGATCTCAGCCGCCGGGCAGCCCCAGCTGCCGCGGGACCGGAGCCGCGTGGGGCGGATGGATGTCCCAATTCCCTCGAGAAAAGGGACAAACGAGAACAGAGTTTCTTCATGGTGAAACTCTCACAGTGGACGCACTCCGTTCCTTCTAGAACGGAGCGCGCGTGCTCTTCACCCAAACACATCACACAGAGGTCGTGTGCGTCATCAGGTGTCAGATTTCTCTGACACGGATCCGCACACTTCCTAAACAGTTTTCCTCTAGGCATCGCTATACTCACTCGCTAGAACGGAGGACTTTGAAGACAAAAAGATGGTGTTGTGCTCTCAGGCACCTGCTTTTATACTAGCAGGCGCCTGTTGATGACGTCACGGGCTGGCGCCGGCCAGTGTCAAGTTCACTGTCGTTGTTCTATAGCTTGTTTCAGAACCGGTCATGCTGAAGGCAGTTCCCATAGTGTCCGCCAGGACGCAGCGTAGAGTTCCCTCCGGAAGGGAACTATTGGATTTTAAAGTGCACTGACAAGAGTAAGAACATCAGAAATAATTTAATAGGGTTCAGTCGACTGAAGATTCAAAGACAGTGATGAACAGTTTTCTATACTAAACAAATCAGATCAAATAGAAGAGGAGTCCAGCAGCTGTCACTGAATGAATCAACTGCTGTCTGTTCACTAATGGAGGAAGACCAGAAAGAGATGACCAGAAAAACTTTAGTGTCCAATCCAACATGCAACTTAAATAGAATAATTAAATAGGAGCAACATACAGTACAAATGTTTGTGAGACTGATCAAGACATATGAAGTAGTGCATTATGTTAAAAAAAAGCAACATGCAAAATTCACAGTTTATACTTACACATCGTAACGGAGATCAGCACTCTTATAAAACCTGTCATTAAATATAAAGAAAAATAAAATTCTACATTTATTATGTGACCCCGGATTGTGTTGTAACTGTTTTTTTTTTTTGTTTGTTTGTTTTGTTTTTGATTCAGTGCAGAGCAACCTTTAAATGCTAATCTATAGATACTCACCTGTCTGAAAGAAAGCCATTGTTTTGACAGTCCGGTGTTGTTTATCTTCATCTAAAAGACATTTCAGAGAGGTGGGGTTAATTAGCTTTGCTGGTGCCTGCAGTTTGTGTCATTTTTTTTATTTAAATGTTAAAATAAGGAGAGTGTGAAACATTTATTGTCACAATTAAATAAAGGAATAACTTGTATATTGCCAGTGTCAGGGGTAACACATTACAAGTAAAGCAATTTACGCAATCAGATTACATTTTCCAAGTAAATTGTATAGTAACACATAACAACATAAAAACATCTGATATTCTTTCTTTTCTTTTTTGAATAAGTTACGCAAGTTTTCCCATTTTATTCACTTCATGCTGAGGATTAAGTGTGAAAAAAGTATATATATTTTTGCTATTTAAAAACAAATAAGCAAGCTCAGCCAAGGTGATAAAAGTAGTGCAAAAGTAACACATTACTTTCCATAAAAAGAAATTAAGTAACACAATTAGTTACTTATGTGTGGCGTAAATAAGTAACTTTCCCAACACTGAATAGTGCAGGTGACAGAAGTGATCGTATATGTGTCATCTTATAATTCCCCAAAACATCACACATGAAAATTTGTGTACATTTGCAACTTCTCTGGAGTACTTCATAAAGATTTATTGTCAAAGGAATTTACAGTAAGAACCAAAATTACTCAATTATAACTACTGTACCCATGAATTATAGTCTAAGATCACAGTCATAGTCCAACACAGGCTGCAGTTAAGCATAAAAAACTTACCTGATGTGAGCTGATAAACAGTGATCCTCACTCGACACAACTGACTGCTTAACTATTGAAATATCTGTGTGCCATGAGATAATTATAGAGATATTATCAGCCCATCATTCTGATGAAGAACTATGAACCACTGTTTCCTTGTAAAATCACCCTCCAGGCATCCTAGGTGTTTATGACGTTCATTCAGATGAATACAATTAGAGTAATATTAAAATTATCCTGGCTCTTCCAAACATTAGAATGGCATAGGCGAGTGTTTCTCTTCATCAGTCCAAAACAAGTCCAACAAAGGGCATCCATTCAAAATAAAGAACACCTTATGCAACTCTGGGGGGCGAAGGACTCTTGTAGCAAATCGATGCAGATTTGTAAGAAAAATATGCGCATGCACCGTTGAGTCCTGTAAAAACCGACCTTTGTTTACAGGAGCAAAGGTAGCCTGGAAAAACTACTCTTGGTTCTTTACAAATCTTTTTACAAATCTTTTTACAAATTTTTTTTGGTCTCTCCTCTGCATGTTCGCATTCGTCACCTGGAACAGCTTCCGTGGACAGTGAGCAAAAGCTAGAATAAAAGGGTCCTATTATGCTTTTTCACTTTTTGAATTTTAAACAGTGTGTGGTGTGTATGTTTGAGCATGAAAAACATCTACAAAGTTACAAATCTCAAAGTCTACTCCAAAGGGAGATATTTAGTTTTTTTAAAAAATCCCTTTTTAAGAACTACATGGACATGTAGCATGGACAGACACTTCTGGGATGCTTCAGTGAGCTGCAGGGTGGCGCATATAAACCCAAGCATTGACTAAAGTGTCTGCAAACTGCTCAGGTTGCCGTTTTGGAGCTGCACCATTGACGTGTGTGATATAGAGGGTCGAAACACATGCATAGCCGCGGCTGATGTAAACCCAAGCATTGACTAAAGTGTCTGCAAACTGCTCAGGTTGCCGTTTTGGAGCTGCACCATTGACGTGTGTGATATAGAGGGTCGAAACACATGCAGAGCCGTGGCTGATGTAAACCTAAGCATTTTACCTTCTTAAAGAAAACACACTTCTTAAATGTATCAAACAAAACTAAATTCTGGGCACAGGAGACAACAGGAACATTTAGAACAAATACACAAAAGTAAATCCCTGGGCTTTGGTTTCGTGGTAGAGTTCCGGCATAATCTTTTCTGAAAAGTGGCTGCGTGAGGGAAGCCTATATCGCGGCTCCAGTGTATTTAACAGGTGGCTAAACCCGGGGTTTTCCACCACAGAAAAGGGCTGTATATCTTTTGCTATAAAAGCTGCCACTGCTATAGTAATTTTAAATGCGAAAAAATAAACCGAATGCGATTTTAACTGAGAGGTACCTCTCAGATCTGATTTAATTGAAAAGAGGGAACGAATATAGTCCTGCACGAGCCCAGCCCGAGACGCTCAGACCCAAGGCCTGTCCTTGTTCGACAACTTATCAGAATAGAGTTCGTGTTGCAGCCATTAAAATTGTTCAGTTTTGGATTTTAATGGCTAGATTTCGTTTAGTTTCTTTATTAAGTTGATTTAGAAATATGTTTGGAACATTTTATGTTTGTTTAATTCAAGCTTTTGTTTTTTAAATGCCTTCTCTAATCAACATAACTTGCATAACATAAAATCTATAGACATAAAACACTTGAAGCATTTTACAATATTAATTTAAACATTTAACCTATTGGATTAGCCATACTTAACATAGATAAATGTGCGTGGTTAGATATCCAGTCGTTTGTGCAGAGAGTGAAAGCTGAGGCGCGCTTTGGAGGACATGGAGGCGCAAGCACGATCACTTCCATTAGTTCTTAATAACAGTGGAAACATAAAATATGCCATTTTTGTTCATAAAGGTAAGAGTAATACAGTATTTGGAACTGCAAAAGGACTACTATTATTATTTGTGTGCACTCACAATATAAACAAAACATTATATTTTCGTAAAATAGCTAAAGAAAATGGCGCTGAGCCAGATGCGCTCAGTGCTTTTAGCCAGTCTTTTCAACAAAATGAAAATAATGTTTCAGTCTTTTAAATTAATTACTAACAAAAAAGACATTTGTTAAATACAAAGGTATGTAAAGAAAGTGGCAATAATCTTTTCAGTTAAAATCTGAAGACTTATTTTATTCATATAGAGTACTCCCCTCGTTAGCCCAACACCCCCCCCTCCCCCTCCCCCTCCCTCCCAGAAAATCATACAAGCACCCCAGGTTGCGTGTTCTGGCACTGGGACTGAGTACGTTATTATCAGTTATAGTCTATTACTGAACCGATACCGAATCGTTCTTGTCTGCATCGCGATGCATCGTAGAAACAATTAATTTCGACAGCCCTACTGCTCAGGTTGCCATTTTGGAGTTGCACCATTGTCGTGTGTGATATAGAGCAGTGGTTCTCAAACTTTTTACAGTGGCGTACCCCCTGGGGCATTTCACATTCTTCTGAGTACCCCCACAATAATTAAGGGATAAAATTTCCCCCCTTTAAATTGATTTACACATACATTTTTACTTTTTATAGAGGCATCTTTTATGTCATATTCTTAACATTCCATTAAGTGTATTATTAATATGTGACCCTGGAGCACAAAATCAGTCTTAAGTAGCATGGGTATATTTGTAGCAGTGACAAAAAATATATTGTATGTGTCAAAATTATACATTTTTCTTTTGTGCCAAAAATCATTAGGATATTAAGTAAAGATCATGTTCCATGAAGATATTTTGTAAATTTCCTACTGTGAATATATCAAAACTTAATTTCTAAATAATTATATGCATTGCTAATTACTTCATTTTTAACTTTAAAGGTGATTTTATAAATATTTAGAATTTTTTTTTTTTTGCACCCTCAGATTCCAGATTTTTAAATAGATGTATCTCGGCCGAATATTATCCTATCCTAACAAACCATGCATCAATGGTTATGGTGGAACACACCATTTCAGACCATGTATAAATCTCAATTAAAAAAAAATACCCTTATGACTGTTTTTGTCCAGGGTCGCAAAAAAAGCAATAAATAAATGGCAAAATTAAGTGATTATTAATTATAATAATTATAATTTATAATTAATATCGCCAGTAGGTGGCGGCAGTCATTGTCTTAATGAGTGAGGCGTCACGTCTTTCATTCATTCAGTAAGGAAGCAAACGGCTGTAGTTCACTGACTCTGGGAATTGTTCAAAGCTGCAGATTTCTTTATTAACGAAACACCGCGGTTGCTTGGAGTCACCAGTTCTGTTGCGGATTTCATTGCAACCAATGGTGTAGTGGTGCTTGGAGAAGGCATTGTAAGGTATTGTTTTCTAAAAGAAGTGGTACTCCACTACACCACAGGTTGCAACTATTTATTTGTTGAAAATATAACAAACAATATTGACAATATTGTGTTTAAACGTAGGCAACATTACAAATGTAAAACGCTCACTTAATGTTACCTTTTTGTTGAACAGTTATATAAAATCAACATTTGCATTTGTTTGGATATTCAGAGAAACCTGCGTTCTTGCTCGTATTTTAAACATGAAAAATAACTTGCGCATGGCATGTAACTGTATCGAAGAGAGTTTCTTAAATCGATCTGTTAGTGAAAAAATTCATAAGGGGTGATTTTTATGCTCATGTGATATACATTTATGTGTTAAGGGATGTACACAGAGAAGCTCTCTTTCTTTAGTCCCTTTGTGCTAATGAGTGAGGAAGGGTCTGAGGGCCTCGTGACACCATAGGGTGACCTTAGGGGTCAGGAGGGGGAGGCTTAAGACAATGGCAGAGAGTGTTTGGGGTAAATAATGTATAGAGATGTCTTTCTTCTGTCTATCCCATGTGAGAGTATCAGCAGGTTTTCAATTTGTGACCTTGGGTGTGTGAAGAGGTATAAAGCGCAGCAAATCCCTCCCTCCTTCATCACACTCATGCAGCAAACCTGTGTTTCTGTACGACTGTTGATCTTCTTTGCAAAGAATAAACCTTTTTATTAACTATTACTTAAGTTTGTCTTTATTACCGAGGTCTCAAGGGAAATTTCCCCAACAGATCTTTACGTACAGTCTGTCAATATTTGTTCTTTGCTATTAAGTGCAACAAACTTAAAAGACACAATGAACAGCAGCGTGATTTTCTAAAGCAACATACTCTGGTATCCTATTATACGCGCGCTGCTGGTGTGGATACAGTCAGTTTTGAGCGCAAGAGATGAGGTAATTCGATGTCGTTTGATTGTTTACGGCACTCCAATGTTCCTGTTTTATAATAAAAGCGGCACTTTGCTTGTCAGAAATACATGCTCGGTTTTAATTTTACTTTAAATTGGGGTATAATTAAATGAATGGCAAAGTTCAGCATTTTGTTCGCGTACCCCCTTCCGTCACCTCACGTACCCCAAGGGGTATGCGTACCCCTGTTTGAGAACCACTGATATAGAGGGTCAAAACACATGCAGAGCGGCAGCTGATGTAAACACAAGCATTAACTAAAGTGACGATCATCGGTGGCCGCGTCAGACCAGTGCCGTAGATGTGTGCAGTGCGTGGTAAGAGATTTATTCATCATACAGTGTAGATAGCTTCACTAGCCTTATGCTGGAGCTGGTTTTGGGAATGTAAATAATTAAATAAATGAGCACAATAATGATAATATCATGTATCGGTAATCTCGCAGGCTGACGATAGGACCAACACTACTGTAGCTTATTATTTACTCACCCTCCATGCATCCTAGCTGTATATGACTTCCTTCTTTCAGACGAATGCAATTGGAGTTATATTGAAAATAATCCTAGCACTCCCAAACTTTAGAACGGCATTGACTGAACGGCATAGACAAGTGTTTCTCTCCATCGGTCCATAATAAAAAAAGTGTCTCACATGGCTCTGGGGGGTCAGTAAAAGCCTCCTTCAGAGATCTCATGTGTTTTTTTTAAAGACAAATATCCATATTTAAAATGTAAGAATCAATTTAATCTAGCTTGCACAGGTGTAAAAAGAACAAGCTGCTTTGGGAAGAAGCGATTGGGAATGCTAACCAATCACAACACATTTAGTTTTTCCGAAGGTGGACGTTTATCAAACCTGGAACTAATCGAGCCATTTATGCCAAGTTGGAGAGAAAGCTATTGTATTGTGTAAATTATGTGAAAAATAATGCGTTTTTCAAAATACCAAGCATGTGCAAAATAAAGACTTTGTAAAAGAGCACAATGAGACCCTTGATTCTTACGTTTTAATTATGGATATTTTTCTTGCAAAAATGCATCGATTTGCTACATGAGGCCTTTATTTACCACCCCAGTGCGATGTGAGACACTATTTTTAATATGGATGGATGCACTTTATTGGACTTGTTTTGGACTGATGAAGAGCAACACTTGCCCATTGCCATTCTAAAGCTTGGAAGTGACTAAATATTTTTTTATATAATTTTGATTGTATAAGTCTGAAAGAAGGACGTCATATACTCCTAGGTTGCCTGGAGGATGAATATATAATGGGCTAATTTTCATTTTTGCATCAACTTTTCCTTTAAATTCAAATTCAAAAACAATGGATGCATTGAAAGCTCACGTATGCAGTTCTTTATCAGTTCCTTTTTGCTTTCTAGCAGGAATATTATACTTCAATATCTAATATTATCCCCTTCATTTAATCATATGCAGTTCCCTTGTCAGTTTTAACCCAATGATTCCAGCTGCTGATTATTGATCATTAGTTTTTTCTCTGCTCTCCATGACATGCCATTACAATCCCAACACTGACTTCCTTAGACAGTATTGTTTGTTAAGTGATAAATATACTACACCTGTAAAACCGTTTGGCTTGAAAATATACTGTGTGAGTCATACAAATGATTAAATTGTAAAATGTGTCCTTACAGAGAAATACAGAGAAACTTCTTCATTAGGCGATCTAACCTGTTTAAGCACATACTCTCTTCTCTCTTTATCTATTTCCCATGGGATCCATTTTCATGCTGATGATATGCAAATCTGCCTGTGACCACAATATATACACAAAATATAGTGCGTTCTTAATTTTCTTTTTCTGAACTCAGATAAATCAAAAGTTATTGTTTTTGCCCCCTCTGAAGTTAAAACACAAAATAAACTTAATCCTTATTCCCTAAGTCCTTACATTTTCTTATTTCTTCCTAGGTGAAGAATCTGGGTGTGGAAATTGACAACGGCTTGAAATTTGACAAACAAATTAGTTCTGTAGTAGGCTTTGTTTTTTTTCCCATCTTTGTTCGCTGTCTAAAATTAAACCCTTTCTTTGTAAAGCTTCTATAGAGGTTGCCATTCATGCCTTCATCACATCCCGGCTCGACTGTTGCAACTCTCTATATTACAGTATTTTGAAGACCTAAATTTCCCATTTGCAAGTACGGCCCGTAGCCGTTATTAAATGTCCTTTAGAAATAAATGTCCTCGAGGGAACGAGATGCTGCGTCAGAACGCTTTGGGAACGCCCACTGTGTTTCCTATGCTCTGAAAATGTGTCTTATCCGTCCGACAGAGAAGCGCGTGTGACGTCACGGACGGGGTGACGTCAGGAACCAGGAAGCTATAAAGCACGTGCGGTGAATGCAGCTGGCAGCTTCTGCCACCAGGAGCGCTGCAGGGATGCCAGAATTGTGGTAGGCGACGCAGCGTCTCGTTCCCTCGGGGAACTAGGGTTTCATACAAACCCGAGGCGTTCCCCTTCGGGAACGTCGAGCTGCGTCGGAACGCTTTGGGAACGATATACCCACGCTGCCAGAATTCCAAAGCCCTGCTCTGTGTTTGAAGCAGGTAGAGAAGGGCAGGATGCCCAAAATGGCTGCTGAGAGGCAGGCGAAAGGTGCGAAAGTAGCACCATAACAGTCACTGCTGGTCAGGCAGGAAAAGGAGCGGCCTCAGCTCACTCGTAAGAAGGGCGAAAGTAGCCCGTGGTAAGATACTGCTGGTTAGGCAGATTAGAGGGGGGGCCTCAGCCCACCCGAATAAAAGGGCGAAAGTAGCCCATGAGTAGAGACTGCTGGTCAGGCAGAGTAGAAGGGGAACTCGGCCCACTAGTAATAGGGCAAAATCGCCCAGTAATAATGTAGCCATAGGCAGAAGAGAGGGGGTGCACATGCGCCCACAAATAGAGAAGGGTAAAAAATGCCCAAGGTTAGAGTGTCCTTCTGGTAGTAGGAGCGTCAGAGAGGAGGGCATGAGAGCCCGGAGTATAAGGGAGGTCTAACTCGTAGAACTTCACGAATGTAAGCGGCACGGACCATCCCGCAGCGTTACAAATATCCTGCATGGAGACACCAGCCAGGAAAGCCTTTGAAGCCGAGACTTTGCGGGTCGAGTGAGCCTTGGCTTCCAATGGAGAGGGAAGACCAGAGGACTCATAGGAGAGAGAAATGGCATCCGAAATCCACCGACTTAGGGTTTGTTTAGAAGCTGGATGACCTTTGTTATGCGGACCAAAGCATACAAACAATTGGTCCGTCTTTCTCCACAGGGCAGCTCTGTGGACTGGACACATACAATTCAGCTTCTGTTGTTCTGGTTCCTTAAAGGGAGGAGGACAAAAGGCCTGGAGCACTACGGGCCGTGGTACTACAGAGGGCACCTTGGGCACGTAGCCCGATTTAGGGTGCAAGAATGCTTTGACCATCGCAGGGGCAAAGTCTAAGTAGGAAGGGGCCACTGAGAGGGCCTGCAGATCACCAACTCTCTTCAGAGAGGAAATAGCCAATAAGAAGGCAGTCTTAAAGGACAACAGCCTGTCCGAAATGTCCTCAATGGGCTCGAAAGAAGGTTTAGAGAGAGCCTCGAGTACCACGGCCAGGTCCCGCGTGAGTGCACCGGGGGCCTCAGCACACCAAACGTGACACCAGGGGAAGTCTCCTGAGGGAGGAAGCGCCGAAGGGAACATGGAAAGCATCTATGGCCGCCACGTAGCCCTTCAACGTAGAATGTGCATTACCGGCCCTAAGGCGGGCTTGCAAAAAGTCCAGCACTGAACCAATTGGGCAGTGAACTGGATCAAAGTGGTGCCGATTGCACCAGAGGACAAACATATTCCACTTACCGGTGTACAATTTCCTCGTAGAGGGAGCTCTGGATTGGAGGATGGTCTCAACAACCTCGGTTGAGAGACCAGAAGCCAGGAGATGTGCCCCCCTCAGCGGCCACACCCATAACTTCCATAGCACTGGGTGGGGGTGCAGGATAGCACCGCCTGCCTGTGAGAGGAGATCTCTCCTGATGGGAATTTCCCATGGAGGGCCATCTAGGAGAGACATCAGTTCTGAGAACCAAACTCGACCCGGCCAGAATGGGGCCACTAGCAAGAGGCGAATTCCGTCCTGGTGCACTCTCTCCAGAACTCCTGTGAGCAGAGCGATCGGGGGAAATGCATACAGACGAAGCCTCGGCCACGTCTGCACCATAGCATCCAGTCCCAGGGGAGCTGGATGATTGAGGGAGAACCAAAGGGGACAATGAGTTGTCTCCTGGCTCGCAAAGAGATCTATTTGGGCCTTCACAAACTTGCGCCAGATTACTTCCACCACATCTGAGTGGAGCCTCCATTCCCCGGGCCTCAGCCCCTGTCTCGACGGGACGTCTACTCCCACATTGAGATGTCCAGGGATATAAACTGCTCTAAATGAGAGGAGTTTTCCCTGGGACCACACAAGGATCTGGTGTGCCAGCTTGTTCAAGGGTTGCGACCGCAGACCTCCTTGGTGGTTGATGTAAGCGACCACAGCTTTGTTGTCGGTGCGGACCAACACATGGTGATCTCTTAGGTCTGGGAGGAATTGTTTCAAAGCTAGAAACACGGCCTGCATTTCCAGGCAATTGATATGCCACGTAAAATGGCGTCCACTCCACAGACCTTGGGCTGAGCGGCCACTCATGACCACTCCCCAGCCGGTGAGGGAAGCGTCCGTCGTTAGTGTTACACGATGACATGGAGCTCCCAACACCGGGCCTTGAGACAGGAACCAAGGTTTCCTCCACATGTCCAAGGCACGAAGGCAGCGCCGCATGACCTTGATCATACGGAGTGGGTTGCCCCCCGGGGAAAACCCTTTGGTCCTGAGCCACCACTGTAAGGGTCTCATGTACAGCAGGCCAAAAGGAATGACGCTGGACGCAGCTGCCATGAGACCTAGCAGAACTTGAAACTGCTTTACAGTGAGTGAATGGCCTAGTTTGACCCTCTTGACTGCGTTGAGAATCGACTCTATCCGAGCGAGAGACATGCGTGCCCGCATCGTGGTTGAATCCCAAACTACTCCTAGATAAGTGGTTCTATGAGATGGAGAAAGTACACTTTTCTTGGAGTTTAGTCTTAACCCCAGAACTATCATGTGGGCAAGAACGACATCTCAATGCCGAATTGCCACTTCCCTTGACTGTGCCAGTATAAGTCAGTTCTCTATGTAGTTTAGTATGCGGATGTCCTGGAGTCGCAGAGGAGCCAGCGCAGCATCCACACACTTGGTGAAAGTTCGGGGTGAGAGTGCTAGAGCGAAATTAAGAACCCTGTATTGGTAAGCTTTGCCCCAAAAAGTGAACCTGAGGAACTTCCTGTGTTGTGGAAGGATGGAGACATGAAAGTAAGCCTCCTTGAAATATATCTTGACAAACCAGTCCACGGACTTGATTTGGGACACGACCTGCTTGACAGTAAGCATTCTGAACTTGAGTCTCAGCACTGCACGATTGAGCAGTCTGAGATCTAGAATCGGACGCAAGCCTCCATCCTTCTTTGGAACAATGAAGTAGCGGCTGTAGAACCCGCACTCTATGAGATGAGGAGGGACCACCTCGATGGTCTCCTTCCTCAAGAGAGTTTCTAACTCTTGTTCCATAATCAGAGCCTGCTGAGGGGCCACTATAGTGGTGACAACCCCTTGAAAAGATGGCGGTCGAAGGGCAAACTGAATCTTGTAACCTCTTTCTACAGTCTGCAGGACCCATTGAGTTACATTTGGCAGAAGTTTGCACGCTGCCAAGTGTTCTACTAAGGGTATCAGCCTCTCGAGGCTGACCTCTGATGGATTTAGAGATGGCGAATCTCTCTGCACCGCAACGCGAACGGGCGGATGTAGAGAAAAAGACTCGCGAGAGATCGCTGCACCCTGAAGCACCGAAGGTGGCAGGGTTGGCAGACTGGTCTCTCGAGGGCACTGGGGTAATGGTAGAATTCCCCCAGGGGGCCTGCCCTCAGAAGCCCTGGGCCACGACCGTCAGGGCTTCTTCATCGAGGACTTCTTCGCCTGAAAAACGGCCCTCAGGTCGATCTTCGGCTTGGAAGCCCCCAACTTGGAGCGCCTACGGGACTCCCGATCTCGATGGGGAGGAGCCCGAGTGGCGACACTCCGCTTCTGCTCATCGCGGTACGAGGAGTGAGTACTCGGTTGGGGCTGCTCCCGCCCAGCAGCCACAGAGCTCGAGCGGCGAGGAAGATATCTCTGGAACGCCGCCGCTTGTTGCCATGACTGCTGAAACCTATTGATGACGGAGGAAACTGCGTCGCCAAACAGGCCAGACGGCACAAGCGGGGTGTCTAGCAAATGAACCCTGTCCCGGTCTCTCATATCCCATAGACCGCCCAATGGCTCGTGCGGTCTTCTTGGTGGCACGCAGAGCGAGGTCCCCGTCCTCGCCCTCATCAAGCTCTTTCAGCAAGTCGGCCTGATACGCTTGCAACACCGCCATGGTGTGCAAGCAAGCTCCAGCCTGACCTGCTGCCGAGTACCCTTTCCCCAGCAAAGATGATGTAGTTCTTAGCGGTTTGCTGGGGAGTGCCAAGGCCCTTAGGGACGAGGCCGTACTAGGCGAGAGATAGCTGGACAGCATTTGCTCAACCTCTGGCATCGCCCCATAACCGTGTTCACGTGCCCCAACCACATTACAATAGGTGGAAGCAGAGGGGGATTGAACACGAGTAGAGAATGGTTTAGCCCACGATCTCGACACCTCAGTGTGGAGATCGGGGAAAAACAGCAGGCCTCGGCGTGGAGGTTGGGATTTGGGGCGCAGAAACCTTTCATCTAACTTTGTTTTAGTGTTCTGCTACCCAGCCTCAACGTCCGGCCAGTCAATGTTTAGCTTGGCCACGGCACGAGTGACAACCTCCACTAACTGCTCGTACTCTACAGGCTGGGAGGGCGTGGGACCAGCCTCCTTGACCATCTCTGTGTCTTCCTCCTCAGAGGAAGATAGACGGAGTGACAAGTGCTCCTCCTGATGGGAAGAAGCCGCAGTGCGGGCTTCCACACCAGAGAGGGGCAGGGATCTTCCAGAGGAGGATGGAGAAAGGGGCTTGCACATCTTCACGCTCGATAGCAGATCCATCTGCGATCCCCATGAATGCAAGCGCCGTTCTGCCTCAACAGAAGCGGGGCCTGATCCGCGGGGAACACTTGTGAGGGCTCCTTCCTCAAAAAGAGCCCTCCGGGAGTGAAGCGTGCGGAGAGGAAGCCACAAACAGTGCACACAGTCAGCCTCCTCAAAGGCATGCCTCGATCCCAAGCAAGCAACTCAAAGCGAGTGTGTGTCCTCCGCAGTGATGTATCTTTTGCTAGGAGGAACACACTGTTTAATTTGCTTGCGATCGCCCATTTTGATTCTCTATCTAACTCAGTACTCAAATAAAAGTAGAGCAAACTGCCTCTGAAAAACAGCACTGAGGGACAAACACATACACAGAGCGTGACTGAAAGACAGAAGCTGCCAGCTGCTTTCACCGCATGTGCTTTATAGCTTACTGGTCCCTGACGTCACCCCGTCCGTGACGTCACACGCACTTTTCTATTAGACGGATTAGACACGTATTCAGAGCATAGGAAACACAGTGGGCGTTCCCAAAGCGTTCTGACGCAGTTCGACGTTAATTTTACCTTCTCAAAGAAAACACACTTCTTAAATGTATCAAACAAAACTAAATTCTGGGCACAGAAGACAACAGGAACATTTAGAACAAATACACAAAAGTAAATCCCTGGGCTTTGGTTTCGTGGTAGAGTTCCGACATAATCTTTTCTGAAAAGTGTCTGCGTGAGGGAAGCTTATATCGCGGCTCCAGTGTATTTAACTGTTGGCGAAACCCGGGGTTTTCCACCACAGAAAATGGGCATATATATTTTGCTATAAAAGCTGCCACTGCTATAGTAATTTTAAATGAGAAAAACTAAACCAAATGCGGTTTCAACCAAGAGGTACCTCTCAGATCTGATTTAATTGAAAAGAGGGAACGAATATAGTCCTGCATGAGCCCAGCCCGAGACGCTCAGACCCAAGGCCTGTTCTTGTTCGACAGCTTATTAGAATAGAGTTTGTGTTGCACCCATTAAAATTGTTCAGTTTTGGATTTTAATGGATAAATTTCGTTTAGTTTCTTTATTAAGTTCATTTAGAAATATGTTAGGAACATTTTATGTTTGTTTAACTCAAGCTTTTGTTTTTTAAAGTAACGACCTAATGACCAAGTGGCAATGAGTTGAGCATGTTTGATAAATGTAGCCTTCTCAAATCAACACAACTTGCATAAAATAAAATCTATAGACATAAAACACTTGAAGCATTTTACAATATTAAAACATTTAAACATTTAACCTATTGGATTAGCCATACTTAACATAGATAAATGTGCGTGGTTAGACACATATCCAGTCGTTTTGTGCAGACAGTGAAAGCTGAGGCGCGCTTTGGAGGACATGGAAGCGCAAGCGTGATCACTTCCATTAGTTCTTAATAACAGTGGAAACCTAAAATATGCCATTTTTGTTCATAAAGGTAAGAGTAATACATTATTTGGAACTGCAAAAGGACTACTTGTTATGGAAGCAGACCGACAACTGAGGTAAGTGAAGATACAGGTGTTTATTTTTACAGCAGAGCAGCAGGAGAAGTATGACGTGCAGAAAATGGTAAGTTTAACAGTTCAGAGTTGAAGTAGTTGACGAAGGATATTCAATGAGTTGATGGTTGTATGTTTCCTTTTCCAGGAATGAAAGGAGGAGATCGTCCGAACAGTGTCCACACCGTTCTCCACACAACAGACAGACTTACGGCACACACACCGCTGAATGAATCCGGACTGAGATGACTGGCTTGCTACACACACACCGCTGACTGGAATCAGTAGACTAAACAGACTGGAATGGAACAGAGATACAGGTAAGTATAATCAGGTACGTAGAATGCTTGCGATCACACAGAGAGTGTCACAATGAGTCCACTTCGTAGGAATGAGCCTGGACAGTGAGTGGAGTGTGGCGTGAGCTTTTGTGTGTGTGTGACTGATTAGTTGCAGGTGTCTGTGCTCAGAACTCAGGTGAGAGTGATCGCTGGGTGAGAGTGGTGGATGAGCCTGGCCAATCCGTGACATTACCCCCCTCCCCAGGGCCTGCTCCTGCAGGCCAAGCTCTCTGACGCCGTGGTGGTCTACCTCTTCCACGAGGTGCCGGGAACTCCGGGTGACTGGTATGAAATTCCTCCATGAGCGCAGGGTCTTGGATATCGACTCTGGGAACCCATGATCTCTCTTCTGGTCTGTATCCTTCCCAGTCGACGAGATATTGTAGTTGACCACCACGACGTCGGGACTGCAGGATTTCTTTGACCGAGTAGATGGTACCTTCTTCCAACATCAAGGGAGGAGGGGGTTCCTCTTCGTGGCCAGGCTCTGTGGAAGGAACAAGAGGTTGGTGAAAGGGTTTCAGAAGGGAGACGTGAAATGTGGGGTGAATCCTATATTGAGGTGGTAACTGGAGTTTGAATGTGACGGGGTTGACCTGTTCCAGGATGGTGAAGGGGCCAACAAATCTGGGACTGAGTTTTTTGGAGGGCTGGCGCAGGCGGATGTCTCGAGTGGAGAGCCATACCTTCTGTTCCGGAGTGTAGATGGGACCTGGAATCCTCCTCCGGTCTGCAGTGGTTTTATACTTGCACACTGCCCTTTGAAGATGGTGGTGAGCTGCGTCCCAGACTCTCTCGCTCTCCCGAAACCAGTAATCCACTGCGGGTACCTCTGATGGTTCACCATTCCAGGGGAAGAGCGGAGGTTGGAATCCTAACACGCACTGGAATGGTGTGAGTCCTGTGGTTGGTTGCCGCAGTGAATTCTGGGCGTATTCCGCCCAGCCCAGAAACTGGTTCCAGGAGTTCTGGTGACCGTGACAGAAGGTCCTGAGGAACCGCCCCACTTCCTGGATCTTCCTCTCTGTCTGGCCGTTGGTTTGCGGATGGTAGCCAGAGGAGAGGCTGATGGTCACACCTAGGAGTTTAAAAAATGATTTCCATACCCGAGATATGAATTGTGGTCCTCTGTCTGAGACGATGTCCTCTGGAATGCTGTAGTACCGGAAGACGTGATTAAACAGATTTTCGGCCGTTTCCAAGGCAGTTGGGAGGCCTTTAAGTGATACAAGACGGCAGAATTTCGAAAATCGATCCACTATGACAAGGATGCAGGTATTTCCGTCTGAGGCAGGAAGATCAGTCATAAAATCTACTCCTAGGTGTGACCAGGGGCGGTTTGGGATGGGCAAGGGATGAAGCTTTCCTGCAGGTAGGTGTCTAGGACTCTTCGACATCGCACACTCCTTGCAACTTTGTACGTACCTTCTCACATCCCGTGCCATGTCCGGCCACCAGAAGCGGTTGGATAGCAGCGAGAGGGTATTGTTGGCCCCGGGATGTCCAGTGCCCAGGGAGGTGTGCGTGAAATGGATAAGATCTACCCGTTGATGACGTGGGATGAATTGCCGACCTGGTGGACAACCCGGCGGAGGTCTGGTTACTGGAGTGGCGACGACTGGAGGAGCGGACCATTCAATGGGACTTATGATGAGGTGTTCGGGAATGATATTGGTGGGTGTTTCAGGTACTTCCTGATGGTCGTGGAGTCTGGATAGTGCATCTGCCCTGATGTTTTTGGGTCCTGGACGATAGGCTATGGAAAAGTTGAACCTGGAGAAGAAGAGTGACCAGCGAGCTTGGCGTGGACAGAGTCGTTTGGCATCTCGGAGATATTGTAGGTTTTTATGATGGAATGGATGAGAGGCGCCCTCCAGCCAATGCCGCCACTCCTCCAGGGCGAGCTTGATTGCCAGTAGTTCACGGTTGCCGATGTCATAGTTCCTCTCCGCCGGGCTGAGTTTCCTGGAGAAATAGGCGCATGGATGGAGTAACTTGGATGTTCCATGAAAGTGAGACAGTACGGCTCCCACCCCGGTGGTCGAGGCATCAGCTTCTACCACGAAAGGGATATCAGGGTCAGGATGAGTCAGGAGTGGAGCCTGAGTGAAAGCATCTTTTAGAGAATGGAAGGCTGCGGCGGCTTCAGACGTCCAGTGAAGAGTTTTGGGTTTACCTTTTAGGAGGTTGGTAAGCGGAGCGGTGATGAGGCTGTAATCCTGTATGAAGCGTCTGTAGAAGTTTGCAAATTCAAGAAATCTCTGAAGTTGTTTGCAAATTCAAGAAATCTCTGAAGTTCTTTTATAGTGGATGGTTCTGGCCAGGAGACTACTGCAGTTGCCTTCCTCTCGTCCATACGAACCCCCTGACGATCTATGAGGTATCCAAGGAATTGGACAGATGGTAGATGGAAGGAACATTTTTCAGCTTTGAGAAAGAGTTGATGATAACAGAGTTTCTTTAGGACCTCCGCAACATGGTGGCAATGTTCGGCCTCACTCCGGGAGTAAATCAGAATATCATCTATGTAGACAATGACGAAGTGGTGAAGGAACTCCCGGAGTACCTCGTGAATGAAGTTCTGGAATACGGAGGGGGCGTTGACCAAACCATAGGGCATAACTAAATATTCGTAATGGCCAGTAGGGATCACAAAGGCGGTCTTCCATTCGTCCCCCTCGCTTATTCTGACCAGGTTGTACGCGCTGCGGAGGTCCAACTTAGTGAAAATCCTGGCGGAACGGAGTTGTTCGAGGGCCGCAGGGACGAGAGGAAGGGGATATCGGAATTTGACTGTGCCTTGATTGATGATTCGGTAATCGATACATGGCCGCAGCCCTCCATCCTTTTTGGCCACAAAGAAGAAGCTGGATGCTGCGGGTGATGTTGAAGGACGGATGTACCCCTGACTCAGAGCCTCATGAATGTACTCCTCCATGGCCTTAGTCTCCGGAAGCGATAATGGGTAGATCTCTGGGCATAGGAGCATCCGGAATCAGGTCAATAGCACAGTCCCATGGCCGGTGTGGAGGTAGCTGGGAAGCTCTCTTGGGGCAGAAGACGTCTCTAAAGGAGTTGTAGATGTCTGGAATCTGGACGGATCTTTTTTCGATGGGACTCTCCATGGACGTGACATAGACAGGTAGAGATTTCTGGATCGGTCGAGGAAGATCTGGAAAACAGCTTCGTGAACAGTCCTCGCCCCATCGTTTTACTTCGCCATTATCCCAAGAGAGGATGGGATCATGCTTCACCAGCCACGGATGCCCTAAGATGATATCCATGGTGGCACCCTCCAGAACCAGTAGTTGAATTTCTTCTTTGTGAAGTATACCGATCTGCAGGGTTATGGGGGCAGTTTTACGATGGATGCGTGTTCTTGAAGGTGTCTCATCGGTTATGGAATGAATTTGGTAGATCCTCGTCGTGTTCTCGGTGCGGAGCTGGAGCTGGCGACAGAGGGTACTTGAGATGAAATTGCCTGCTGACCCGGAGTCGATGAGAGCGGTGGCTGAAACAGAGGATGAGTGGGTGGTTAACTGAACATTGGTAGTAAGAGGATGCATATTTTCAACGTCTGAATGAATGACACTCACCAATGAGCGAACTGGACGGAGTGGGCAGTTCAGACGAACATGCCCGCTAGCCCCACATTACATACAAAGACTCCGGGTCAGCCTCCTCTGTCGCTCAGCTGCGGTGAGTTGCTCAAGCTGATATACAGTTAGGTCCAGGCTTACTGTTATGGAAGCAGACCGACAACTGAGGTAAGTGAAGATACAGGTGTTTATTTTTACAGCAGAGCAGCAGGAGAAGTATGACGTGCAGAAAATGGTAAGTTTAACAGTTCAGAGTTGAAGTAGTTTACGAAGGATATTCAATGAGTTGATGGTTGTATGTTTCCTTTTCCAGGAACGAAAGGAGGAGATCTTCCGAACGGTGTCCACACCATTCTGCACACAACAGACAGACTTACGGCACACACACCGCTGAATGAATCCGGACTGAGATGACTGGCTTACAGCACACACACCGCTGACTGGAATCAGTAGACTGAACAGACTGGAATGGAACAGAGATACAGGTAAGTATAATCAGGTACGTAGAATGCTTGCGATCACACAGAGAGTGTCACAATGAGTCCACTTCGTAGGAACGAGCCTGGACAGTGAGTGGAGTGTGGCGTGAGCTTTTGTGTGTGTGTGTGTGACTGATTAGTTGCAGGTGTCTGTGCTCAGAACTCAGGTGAGAGTGATCGCTGGGTGAGAATGGTAGATGAGCCTGGCCAATCCGTGACACTACTATTATTATTTGTGTGCACTCACAATATAAACAAAACGTTATATTTTCGTAAAATAGCTAAAGAAAATGGCACTGAGCCAGACGCGCTCAGTGCTTTTAGCCAGTCTTTTCAACAAAATGAAAATAATGTTTCAGTCTTTTAAATTAATTACTAACAAAAAAGACATTTGTTAAATACAAAGGTGTGTAAAGAAAGTGGCAATAATCTGTTCAGTTAAAATCTGAAGACTTATTTTATTCATATAGAGTACTCCCCTCGTTAGCCCAACCCCCCTCCCGGAAAATCATACAAGCACCCCAGGTCGCGTGTTCTGGACTGAGTACATTATTATCGGTTATGGTCTATTACTCAACCGATAACGAATCGTTCTTGTCTGCATCGCGATGCATCGTAGAAACGATTAATTTCGACACCCCTACTGCTCAGGTTGCCGTTTTGGAGTTGCACCATTGTCGTGTGTGATATAGAGGGTCAAAACACATGCGGAGTGGCGGCTGATGTAAACACAAGCATTAACTAGAGTGACACTCATCGGTGGCCGCGTCAAACCAGCGCTGTAGATGTGTGCAGTGCGTGGTAAGAGATTTATTCATCATACAGTGTAGATAGCTTCACTAGCCTTATGTTGGAGCTGGTTTCGGGCATGTAAATAATTAAATAAATGAGCACAATAATGATAATATTATGTATCAGCGATTTCACAGGCTGACAATAGGACCAACAATACTCTAGCGTATTATTTACTCACTCTCCATGCATCATATGTGTATGAGACTTCCTTCTTTTAGACGAATGCAATCGGAGTCATATAAAAAAGAATCCTAGCACTCACAAACTTTAGAATGGCATTGACTGAACGGCATAGACAAGTGTTTCTCTCCATCGATCCATATTAAAAAAGTGCCTCACACGGCTCTGGGGGGGTCAGTAAAAGCCTCCTTTAGAGATCCGATGTGTTTTTGTAAGAAAAATATCCATATTTAAAATGTAAGAATCAATTTAATCTAGCTAGCGCAGGTGTAAACAGAACTAGCTGCTTTGGGAAGGAACGTGGCAGGACTGAAACGCCGTCTAAGCTGTTCGCCAATTGCAACGCAGTGGGACTGCTAACCAATCACAACACATTATCGTTTTTCTGAAGACAGACCTTTATCAAACCTGGAACTAATCGAGCCATTTATGCCAAGTTGGAGAGAAAGCTATTGTAATAATGTAAATCATGTGAAAAATAATGCGTTTTTCGAAACACCAAGCATGTTCTAGTCCACCCCCAAAACAAAATAAAGACTTTGTAAAAGAGCATAATAAGACCAAAAATGCATCGATTTGCTACATGAGGCCTACATGAGACCACCTTGGAGCCGTGTTAGACACTATTTTTAACCCTTTAGGCGCCAGGGTTTTTTTTTTTTTTGAAAAATGCTGGATTTTGACATCAAGATTTCAAAAGCTTGTGGCTTGAAAGGGCTTAAAGATAGAGATCTACAGTAAATTAAAAAAATGTTGGCCATCACCAAAAGTTGATGTGTGGTGTAAATATACTCAGCTAATTTGCATATTATGATGTCATCATGGGGGCGGCATTATTGAATTTCATAATATTCAGGAAATAGTAGATATTGTTACGTCCCAGGTCTAGGGTCTAGGAGTAACATAAATAATAGCCTTCACACCGACTTTTTTGATCTTTCGTTCTTTTTTTATTTTTACCAATATAGGAAGCTAGTAAACTTCAGGGTTGGGCCAAGGCCAAAATAACAAACAAAAGAATGAAACTAACTTTTCCCAAAGAAACTTAATACCCTAAAAGAAAAAGTCAAACAAAAATACAGGGACTGCACTAACTCCCTGACTAGTTGAAAAACAGGAGAAAACGAATTTCACAAAAGAAAAAGGCACCCAACCCCTACAGCTTCCGTGCGAGAAAAAGGTGTATTTACAATAGCGGGCAAAAACACACAGCCACGTTAAGAGAAAGAAAAACAATCGGAGGAAAACTTTACAATGAAAACACTAGGTGGGTAAAGTGACAAAAACTAACGGTATTCACAATATTTACACAAATGTAATTATACAATGTTTCAACTTTTTCGTTACACACAATCTTCCAAATAGCAACACCAACAGCCCACACTCCAGCTCGGCGTCGCCTCATTTTTAAAAGACGCGCAGTTCCTGGTTCACCCAACCACGGGGCACGTACCGGCACGTTCAATCAGGGCGGGGCCACCTGGGAGAAGGACAGAGAGAGAGAGAGAGAAAGAGAGCGCAAGAGAGAGAGCATGCATGCAAGAACCAGAGCTATGCATAGAGCACTTACGTCTCAACGTAACACTCCCACCCATAAAAGTCAAAATCCCATTTTGACAACAACAAACAAACACACATTTTTTTTTCATGACCTAGAAAGAGCATCAGCAAAAACGGTTTCAGTACCCTTCTTGTGGCGTATGTCGAGATTAAAACTTTGGACCACTAGAGACCATCGCATTAGCCTTTGATTTGAGTTGGCCATGCGTAGGAGGAAGACTAAGGGGTTGTGGTCTGTGTAGACTATTACTGGTAGGGAACTACCACCGACATAGACCTCAAATTGCTGAAGGGCAAGGAGTAACGCTAAGGCCTCTTTCTCGATGGTGCTGTAACGCTGCTGTGTTTTAGAAAACTTTTTCGAAAAGTAACACACAGGGTGGTCGATTCCGTCTTCGGTTTCTTGTAGCAAGACCGCACCTGCCCCTAACGCACTAGCATCCACTTCAAGCTTAAATGGCCTGGAAAAATCAGGGGCGGAGAGAACTGGGGCACTACACAAGAGGTCTTTGGCAGCATTAAAGGCGTTATCGCACTCACGACTCCAAACGAAAGCTTTGGACACACTTAATAAATCTGTCAAAGGGCATACAACAGAGGAGAAATTTTTACAGAAGGCACGGTAGTATCCAACCATACCCAGAAAACGGCGCAGCTCTCTTTTTGACTTGGGAATGGGAAAATTCACAATTGCCTCAACTTTGGCATCAACAGGACACACCTGACCCTGGCCAACTTGTTTACCCAGGTAAGTGACCACGGCTTTTCCGAATTCACATTTTTTTAGGTTCACTGTCAAAGACGCTTTTGCCAAACGAGCAAACACTTCATGTAGCGAATTCATGTGATCACTCCACGAACTAGAATAAATGACAACATCATCAAGATATGCCTCGCAATTTGCCACGCCAGATAGTACCGTCTGCATCAACCTTTGAAAGGTCGCCGGAGCGTTTCGCATGCCAAAGGCCATTACTGTGTATTGAAGGAAGTTATCTGGTGTCACAAATGCGGAGATATCTGATGCACGCTGTGTAAGCGGCACCTGCCAGTACCCTTTTAACAAGTCTAATTTTGTTACAAAGGAGGAGGCACCAACACGATCAACACAATCCTCCATCCTAGGCAACGGAAAAGAGTCTGGTTTGGTGACACTATTCACCTTCCTGTAATCGGTGCAGAACCTAAAGGAACCATCTGGCTTCGGCACCAACAGACAGGGTGAGCTCCACGGACTCGAACTGGGAATCGCTAGACCATGCGAAAGCAGGTAGTCTACTTCTTTCCTCATCTCTTCTCTCTTCTGGGGATTAACACGATAAGGATGTTGTTTTATTGGTGAAGAGTGTACAATTTCGACATCGTGAAACAAAACGTGGGTCTGTCTGGGGCTGTCTGAAAAGAGAGAAGAAAACTTTTGAATAAGAGAGATCACATCTGTACATTGAGACTGTGGGAGATATGACAAATGTTCTTCTATATTTTCCAATATTTCAGAATTGGACAGTCTGGTGGTGGACATAATTTCAGGAGCCACCAGTCCATCCTCATCAGACTCAACAGCAGAGGATATATGAGAAACTGTGATCACAGGTGCCACATCCAAAGTGGATTTAACAGACGTTGTCCTATTTACATAAGCTTTTAGCATGTTAACATGACGTACGAATTTGATCATTTGTCTCACTCAACTTCTTTTCCACCACATAGGGTCCTGAAAACCTAGCCTGCAATGCCGAACCTGGAAGTGGAAGAAGGACTAACACCAAATCTCCTGGCTGAAAATTTCGTGCTACACTGTTCCTGTCAAAACGTTCTTTCATTTGAACTTGTTTTGAAGCCAAATTTGATTTCGCGATTTCCCACACATGATGTAAACGTTGACGCATTTGAGCTACATAATCACACACGGTCACAGGCAACTCTTTTTCTAATAACAACTGTTCCCTTAACAGTTTCAGAGGCCCACGCACAGTATGCCCAAAGACTAATTCAGCCGGACTGAACCCTAAAGATTCCTGCACCGTCTCACGGACGGAAAACATCAACATAGGCAGACCTTCATCCCAGTCCTTTCCTGTTTCCATACAAAATGCACGTAGCATGGACTTAAGAGTCTGGTGAAATCTTTCAAGCATACCCTGCGACTCTGGATGAAATGCACTGGAAAGTTGATGCTTAACGGCCAGTTCGCGAAGAACCTGGGAGAACAGTTTGGAGGTAAAATTAGAACCTTGGTCGGTTTGAATAATCTTTGGTAAGCCAAATGTAGAGCAGAATTTAATAATCTCTTTTACCACTGCTTTAGCCTTTATATTGCGCATTGGGACGGCCTCTGGAAAACGAGTGGTGGCACACATAAGAGTGAGTATGTACTGATAACCTGATTTAGACTTTGGCAATGGTCCCACACAATCGATGACAATGTGCTCAAAGGGTTCACCTATTACGGGGATTGGGTGTAGAGGGGCAAGAGGAATGTTCTGATTCGGCTTACCGGCCAGCTGACAAACATGGCATGACCGGCAGTGAGCAACAACATCAGATTTTAAACCAGGCCAAAAAAAATATCGCAGCACACGATCATAGGTTTTTCGAATTCCCAAATGGCCAGACAGAACGTGGTCATGAGCGAGATTTAATATTTGGGAACGGTAACCCATGGGAACAACAACCTGACGAACACTATCGCCGTTTTCCCACTGACGCATTAATACGCCATCATCAACGAAAAAAATTACATTTTCGCTTGGAACTTTTGTTTTGTCAGAAACAGCCGCAAAACATGTAGCTAAGGAGGGATCAGCCTTTTGAGCAGCCGCCAATTGCGAACGACCCATCTGTAACGGGGCTATATTACAGGTAGACAAGGCTGGTTCGACATACAACTTTCCTGACATACCTGTAGACTGTAGAAAAGAGTCAGATATATCAATCACATCTTCAAATTTACGTGACTGAGCACGTGTAACCACACATGAAGAGAACACAGCTGGAAACTGAGAAGATAGGTCACTTTTCACATCTGTTATGGGACTGTTAACAACAATCGGAGGAGGGAAAACTATACCACCCGCTAGGTCGTTTCCCATGATAATATCCACACCTTCCACAGGAAGTTCAGGGCAGATTCCAACACACACTTTACCCGTAACTATATCTGTTTGAAGGTGGACATTGTGAAGGGGAACCTTGACACAACCTGCTCCTATGCCCCGCAAAATTACATCAGCACCTGTGTAGGTTTTCTGTGACAAAGGGAGAGTACCAGCTAGCATCAGACTTTGGGCTGCCCCTGTGTCCCGTAAAACAGACACTGACTTAGGAATGCCTTTAGCGCTCTCTGCTACCCAGCCCTGCAACATAAATGGCTTATAACCTGCAGTGTTTTGATCAGGTAAAACATGTTTTGTCAATGTTTGTACAAAACCTACACTTTTAGGCTTAGCTGACACATTCTTTTTTTTCCAGGCTTCGCAATCTGCAATAAGATGACCAGCATCAAGGCAATAGAAACAGACCCTGCCTCCTCCTGCACTGTTAAAAATTGCTGTAAAAAAACGGCCAAATTTTGACAGTAACATGCTGTTTTCCATTAAAACAGTGCATTCTGGGTATTATTTGTCAATATCGAAAAGTAGCCTGCTGCTATGTATCGTGAATTAACAGCGTTCAAAATCGACACTCAGAGACTGTGTTTCAAATCCAACTCTACACCCTCATTCACTATTCCCTACATGAGTTTACTAATATAGTCCACCTTACAGAGATAATGAAAACTAATGAGTGACTTCAGACACTGACGAACAGCAGCTGTTAATGAGCAGAATCACTGATTGACAGAGAAACAAGACAAACACAAGAACTATATAACTGACTTCAGCCACAGCCTTAGATGAAATCAACTGAAAATTTAAACAACTCAACACACAGCTTTACCAACTTCACACATTTCTAACTGGACAGATTTGATTTCTGTCAGATGTCTACAGAAGATCTTATTGAGAATGAACAGATGTTTAGATGATGATGTTTTGTTTTGTTTGACCATACCATTGTGGAGATCAGTGTTTGCTTTAATTTAATTGGGCTCCTGACTCTTGATATTTAAACATAGATATTTTTGCTGTAATTGGGTTTTTATGATGCATTAGTGACAGTTATGCTGGTCAGTTGATGTTGGCTATTTTTTGTTGAGCATGAACATGATCTATATGTTGTTGTTGTTTTTTTCCACCAAGTGTGTTACAGCACACAGCAAAATCCCCAGTGTTAATTTAACACTCTGAGTGTGGACACATACAGACACTGAAGGTGTTGAAGTTAACGAGATAATTAGGTGATTAACAAAGTGATGATTGATCATTATTGAAGACACCTGATGTTAATAAGCAGAATCACCAAAGGAGAAAACCAAAAGTTTTGAGAAACCATTATAGAGGTTGATGTTTGCATTAGTTAGGCTCTTGACCCTTAGATCTACAATATTAGGGCTTGTTTGGCTGCTGTATTTGAGTTAAAACAGCCAGTCATAAGCTCATGTCATCAGGTGATGATTATGTTTTAACATATTCATTGTTTGACATGAATCACCTAGTGTATAATCTATTTTTTTTTTTTTTTTTGCTTATTGTATTAGCTTTTACAAGATATAGAAGATCCAGCACTTCCTATACTTTTTGAATATATTATTTTTACAACCTGTTTAAAAAAATGAAAAGTCTTCCATATCGGCACACATAGACATCAAGAACCAGCCCATTAACCTCAACAATGGTGACAAATGGCATATTCAGATAAACAGATCAACTCTGAACTCTCATAATTTATTCATGCCGCAATGCATGATGGGAGTTATGGATGAGTTCTGATTGGTTACAACATGCTTTTTGATGGTCACCGTTGTTGTGATTCTCACGCTGATTCTTCATGTCTGCGTGTCTAAAATTAAGTAAGCTCTTTTTTTTTCATCATCTGTCTGATTATGCCAAAACTGATTGCTCATTTGTTCAACGTTTCTTGTCTGTAAGGAAATCCTATGTCAAATACTCAAGACACTATATGATGATTATGTCAAGCACAGTCAATGCCACCTGATGACTTTTGCTCTTGGCTTGTCTGGCTGTTATAACTCAGCAATTGCAATCAAACAAGACCTAATATTGAAGATGTAAGGGTCAAGAGCCTAACTAATGCAAACATCAACCTCTATAATGGTTGCTTAAAAATGTTGGTTTTCTCCTTTGGTGATTCTGCTTATTAACATCAGGTGTCTTCAATAATGATCAATCATCACTTTGTTAATCACCTAATTATCTCATTAACTTCAACACTGCTTCAGTGTCTATATGTGTTCACACTCAGTGTGTTAAATTAACACTGGGGATTTTGCTGTGCAGCAGATTTTTTGGCAATGTGGCAATCAAGAAAAAAAAAATTCAATAGATATTTTTTTAAAACTACTGTAGCTTTTATACTCAAATGGAGACATGAAGAAGCAGCACATGAATCTCAACAATGGTGACAATTAGAAAGCTTCATGCTGCAATGCATGCTGGATATCAACACAAAACCTCATCATTGTTGAGATATCATCATTGTTCATTCGTGATTCTTGATGTGTGTATCTAAACTATACCAAAGATGTTGTTTTTTTAAATGAGTGGTGTTTTCATAACTGAATGCTCAGTTTTTTTTGTTTTTGTTTTTTAAATCTAGCATCAATATTCAATGAAAGAAAAGACACTGAATAAAACCTGTGTCATTACCAATCCATAGATAACTCTAGATTTTTTCTTGTCTTTTACTTTTTTCTTTTTTTATACCATAACCAGCATGTTGCAAACACACATAATTACAACAACAAATAAATAGCCTGAAAACGTCAAGGTTCAAGAGCCCAACTAAAGTAAACACTGATCTCCACCGTGGCAGTGAAAAAAAAAAAAAAAAACATCTAAACCTCTTCAACTCTCTTCTGTAGACGTCTGACAGAAATAAATTCAGTGTGGTAATAAGTGAAGCTGGTAATGCTGTTTTAGGAGTTTAATCAGATCTTGAGAGATTTAATGTCTTCTTTTATTTCAGTTGATTTCATCTAAGGCTGTGGCTGAAGTCAGTTGTTTTTGTGTTTTTCTTCAGCAATTTTGTTTGTTAAAAGCTGGTGTTCATCACTAATGCTCAATCAGAACGTGATCAATCATATAATTATCTCATTAACTCAAACACTCTGTAGTGTTGACACATTATAAGTGTTCATTTAAAACTGAGGATTTTGCTGTGGGTTTTAAAGGGTTAAAGATGCACGATGAAAAAAAAACAGCATGAAATGTAATTTAACAGTAATAAACTGTAATTAATTTACGGAAACACACTGTAGAAAAACAGTAACATGCTGGCAACCAGAGCTGCCAGTAGATTACTGTTAATTCAAGAAAAAACAGTAATATACTGCAAAACACAACAGTCAGATTTACTAAGCAAATCAAGTTATTTTCTCTATAACAGGGGTTTTCAAACCTGTCCTGGAGCCTCCCCTGCCCTGCACATTTTGTATGTCTCCCTTATTAGGCACACCCAATTCAGGTCTTGCAGTCTCTACTAATGAGCTGATGATTTGAATCAGGTGTATTAGATGAGAGTGACAAGCAAAATGTGCAGGGCAGGGGAGGCTCCAGGACAGGTTTGAAAACCCCTGCTCTATAATATTAGTGAATGTTCATAGAAATACAATTATGCAAAGTCATTAACTGGTAAGGAGAGTAAATATTTAATTGTGCCTAACTGGTGTGTTTTTGTACAAGAGAGATCTGTTAGTTTAATTTAGTTTTGTGGGTGACCATTGTGCTGGAGAGTAGAGCTTGCGCTTCAGGCAATGATGAGCCACAAGCACTGATGTTTTGCTGCTTTATTTAAAGACAGTAATTGTGGAATTGCTGAAATAGTGATATCTCTTTACTAAGCACTTTGTTACACAAATTTGTACTTTTGTTAGTTAATGACAATCTATAAAGATTTGAGTAAAAGTCGGTTGCTTTCTTATTACACTTTAAGTGTTTGTGGGTTTATATTAAGAAATATTTCTTCTTAGTGGACTCAAATTAAAAAAGTTCACTGTACTAATGCCATATAAACAATCGTTTTTTTTTTTTTTAAACTGAATTGGTTTGAAGCAATTGGTTTCCAAAATAAAATGAGTTACCACATGGTATAATAACGGTAACATACTGTAAAAATGAAGAGCTGTAAATTAACGGTAGAGAGCTATAAAATAACAGTATAATGCTGGCAACCACAGCTGCCAGTAGATTACTGTTATTTTACAGTGCGATTTTTTTAGAGTGTGGGCGATACTGAGCACCTCTATAAACTCCTCCCCTTCCAGATCTCACAGTACCTGCTGACCCCTTCACCTGCCCTTCAGCACCATGGACAGCAAACTTATCATATCTCACTGTAGGAGAAAAAACTGTCCGATGTGTCAATACAAATTCATCAGCCAGCACAGCGGCTGCTGAAAGGGACGTGACTTTCTGTTCGTTTAAATGTACCACTAGATTTTCAGACACACAGCTCTTAAAGTCTTCTAATAAAACTAACTCCTTTAAAGCTTCAAAAGTAGTCGTTTTATTTGCAGCACACAATTTTTCAAAAAGAGCTTGTTTTTCTCTGGCGAATTCTACAAAAGTTTGTTTGTCTGCTTTCTTATGGGCTCTAAACCTCTGTCTATACGCCTCCGGCACTAACTCATAAGCACGAAGAACAGTCTGTTTAACCACATCGTAATTTAGACTCTGTTCTATCGGCAACGCGGAGCAAACCTCCTGCGCTTTGCCGGTTAGCTTACATTGCAGAAGCAGAGCCCACATCGCTCTTGGCCACTGCAATGTAGCTGCAACACGTTCAAAAGCTGTAAAATAGCTGTCAACTTCGGCTTCTCGAAAAGGAGGGACTAAATTAATGTGTTTGCTCACGTCAAAGTCAGGCGAAGAAATCGCCGCTGGAACAGAAACGGGACTAGAAGAGACTGGCCTAGGCCCTGTAGGTAACTGAGCAAACGACGGAGAAGCAGGGGAACTCTCCGGCGCGCTCTCAGTCGGGTGAAGCCGGCTGTGATCTCGCCGAAAACGTTCCCTCTCCATCTCAAGCTCTAGCTCCCTTAAATGAAGCCTCTTTGTCTCGGTCTCTTCCCGTTTGATTTCCAATTCTATTTCCTTTGTTCTTAAAAATAACAACTGGTCCGAATTGGGTAATAATGAAGTACTACTGGGTGGTGCAGTTATTGGATACCTGGAAAGTGCGGGCGAGTGTGTCGCAGATGGTGGCTTCTTGTCGACCTCCGTCGGCGTAGAAGCACTTGCATCCACGGCACCCACCCCGGACTCATCAGGCAAAATCCGCTGCATAATCAATTCTTTGTGCAACAAGTCTTTAACCTCCTTCTTAGAAGCTTTATGCGGTACACCAATTTTAAAAAATTCTGCAATTTTGAACAGATCATCCTTACGACAGCGATTAAACTGTTCCGTGCTCGGAGCGAGTGTAAAGGCGATCAAATCAAAATCCATAATACCTCTATGATCTGCTACTTTTTCACACACCAAAAAGAAAGCAGCCAAACAAAGAATAAACTGGAATGACTTACCCACTGTACAGCCACAAGAAGGGTTCATGGATGAGAAATAATCCGTTTTTGTGGATTAAGTAAAAGACGAGCCCCCAATTTATGTTACGTCCCAGGTCTAGGGTCTAGGAGTAACATAAATAATAGCCTTCACACCGACTTTTTTGATCTTTCGTTCTTTTTTTATTTTTACCAATATAGGAAGCTAGTAAACTTCAGGGTTGGGCCAAGGCCAAAATAACAAACAAAAGAATGAAACTAACTTTTCCCAAAGAAACGTAATACCCTAAAAGAAAAAGTCAAACAAAAATACAGGGACTGCACTAACTCCCTGACTAGTTGAAAAACAGGAGAAAACGAATTTCACAAAGAAAAAGGCACCCAACCCCTACAGCTTCCGTGCGAGAAAAAGGTGCATAGCGGGCAAAAACACACAGCCACGTTAAGAGAAAGAAAAACAATCGGAGGAAAACTTTACAATGAAAACACTAGGTGGGTAAAGTGACAAAAACTAACGGTATTCACAATATTTACACAAATGTAATTATACAATGTTTCAACTTTTTCGTTACACACAATCTTCCAAATAGCAACACCAACAGCCCACACTCCAGCTCGGCGTCGCCTCATTTTTAAAAGACGCGCAGTTCCTGGTTCACCCAACCACGGGGCACGTACCGGCACGTTCAATCAGGGCGGGGCCACCTGGGAGAAGGACAGAGAGAGAGAGAGAGAGAAAGAGAGCGCAAGAGAGAGAGCATGCATGCAAGAACCAGAGCTATGCATAGAGCACTTACGTCTCAACGTAACAATATTGAAAAGATTTTTTTGTTTTTTGTCTTTTTATCCTCATTCCAAATGATCAAAAAAGAGAAAACCAACAATAAAACAGGAAAAATTACTCAATTATTACTATATTACTATACTATATAGTAAAACGCATGTGAACAGTAGCCTAATGTTTGATTTGTTCATCAGTAATACTCAGGAAATAATAGATATTGAATGGATGTTTGTACTTATTCGCACATTTTTTTGTCTTTTATCCTCATTCCAAATTATCAGAAAAGAGGATACCAACAATATAACAGGAAAAAGTACTAAATTATTACTATTCTATATAGTAAAATGCATGTGAACAGTATAGCTAACTTTTTGATCAGTTCATCATAATATTCAGGAAATAATAAATATTGAATGGATGTTTGAACTTATTTGCTCATTTTTTTGTCTTTTATCCTTATTTCAAATGATCAGAAAGAGGAAACCAACAATAAAACAGGAAAAAGTACTAAATTATTACTATATTACTATTCGATGTAGTAATAAAATGCATGTGAACAGTAGCCAACTGTTTGATCATTTCATAAGTAATATTCAGGAAATAAAAGATAATAAATGGATGTTTGAACTTATTTGCATGTTTTTCTTTTTCTTTTTATCCTCATTCCAAATGATCAAAAAAGAGAACACCAACAATAAAACAAAAATATTACGTATTACACTACTATAGTAGTAAAATGATCAAATGGATGAGAATAGAGGAAACCAACAATAACACAGAAGAAATTACTAAATTATTAGAATATTACTATACCCCTGTGTACACTATTGTAAGATAATTAGCTCAAATTTATAATGATTCAAATAAGGAATCGAATCAAAAGATTCGGAACTTGATTAACTTGTATCAGAATTAATAGATTTAAGCTTCTCAACCATTCGTCCAGCAAAGTGGTTAATTCAGGATACTTTATTAACCCTGTTTGTCTTCTAAGTTTATATTATAAGTTTATATTACGCACATTGTCAGGAGCATAAATAAACCAAAATTATTACTTTAGGAAATTAAAGCTAGGTTGATCTAAACACAGATAGAACTTTTGTGAACATAAAATTCAAGACACTTCTTTTAATGAAACAATGATTTATTGAACTACCCTAGGACATAAAACTAAACTACTAAGACACACACACACATACACACACACACACACACACACACACACACACACACACACACACAAGCACACACACACACACACACACACACACACACACACACACACACACACACACACACACACACACA
Organism: Garra rufa; assembly: GCF_049309525.1. Classification (NCBI taxonomy): domain Eukaryota; kingdom Metazoa; phylum Chordata; class Actinopteri; order Cypriniformes; family Cyprinidae; genus Garra; species Garra rufa. The sequence continues at coordinate 50,908,932 of NC_133367.1, read as the reverse complement.
CACACACACACACACACACAAGCACACACACACACACACACACACACACACACACTTACACTCATACAGTTCCGGGGATGAGAAATT